>NC_056732.1:564984138-565001566 GCF_019279795.1 Protopterus annectens
CCTAGCATCCCCAGGGAAAGTACCTTTTTGACAAAACAATGATTACATAATGCTACCATAACTGCAGTATCTCACATTTGTGGTGCAACTTATCCTGTGGTACCTGACTTTAATATTGTGAGTTGTACATTGTGTAACTACATAGGTAGGATGTTTGAAGCCAGCTGTGAGTGTGTTTTTCACCCACATAATGTGTATACTACTCTTCAAATGCATACATGGTATGTAGGTGTACAGTGTTACTGTGCCCTTAAATCACTTTTTAGCATAAATATCCAGTTAATAAACAGTGGCAATGTCATCTATTCAACTGTGCGCTGTCCCAGTTGTACAGCAACATGTCATGTGGAACTTGCAATTCAGGCAGTAATCAGTACCACCTTATGTTAGGTAGTTAATTCAAATCCAGCCTGTAATGCACAGACTATGTTGTTTCAGCCTTATTGTGACCATACATGTCACTAACACTGTTGTCAAGCACATCTGCTGTGTACATGCACAGATGTTGATTCCTCGTACAGAAAGCCATAATATAGTTTCTCACAAAGCAATGCTTTTATTCAGAGTAATGATGACGTGGTTACATTTTCCTTACATAATATATGTAGGAAGTGTTATTCTCTGGCATGAGGGAATGAGATGACATTCTGTATGTTGTTGCCATAGTACAGCAATTACAGGCACACATACCCCTTGCATCAATAAGATGATTTAATGCCTTGACATGCCAACATATCTCACAATTGTAATGGCAGTTTACTGTGGTGCAATCATTCTCTACAATATCATGTATTTTCTGTTTTCAAATGCTCATGTGTTCAACATCTACATTCGGTGACTGTTAGCATTGTTGTGCCTTATACTGTAATGCATGAATGGCATCCACCACAGTTATAATGTGTCCATATGCAGTGGGACAGACCTCCACCATCCCTTTTATCTCAAAGAGATTGTTTACAACACATTTGTATGATGTTATAAGTTATCGTAGGTGGATTGTCACAGTCGTGTTAAGGTTTCCACTGTGGGGCTTGTGGTTCATTCACATGCCATTATTTGGTAGAGTCACATTACTTGTTCAATTCCTGAAAAGAACAGAATTATTTGAATGTATTTATGTTACACAAAAAACATTGTATCTAGTTATGTGTATTAATTTTTGTGTGGACAGTGATATAGCATCACAGGTTGTGAATGCATGACAGTGAAATGATTATTTGGGATATGTCATTCTGTGGGTGCTCTGGTGGCCCATGCATTGAGTACTAGCTTGTATAGCATACCTACACAGATAGAGTGCGGTTCAATTCTGGGACAGTGTGTGGACTACATGGTGGAAACAGCTTCTTTGGCAAAAAATAATTGATATTGTACTGCTCATTGTTGTGTGGACAGTAGAATGTGCAGCTCCTTTTCAGCATTCTGACTAAATAAGATTGTTCATATTGTATTTGTAACTCCTTTCTTAATGCACACATTGATTTAAATTATTTGTAACAGCCACAGATGCTGTCTGCTGTGCCAAATGCAGTCGATACAGAAGTTTGTCGAGAGCCAAGTATCATAGGCAAGGGTTTGAATCTGATAGCATCTTTCTGTCAGACAACTGTGTCAGACAGCAGTGGCTTATACACAGATAATAGTTATGGCACAGTCAGAGAGCCACCATATTCAGGCTATTGCCCTGCAAGGTAGGTCATCCATACCCCTTATGATAGAAAAGTGCTTCTAGCCCTTCAAGGGTGTTCTTCATGACACAAATAATGTGCATAGTTCTGTGGGATCTATGACTTGTATACATCTCTCTGATATCTGCTCTGGCATTTGTTCAAAAATGACATACTGCAAATGTTAATTGTGGCATTCATTGCTCACAGACACAACTCTCACCCTCTGGTCTTGGATACCTTTGCCTAATCAAATCAGTCATTTGATTATAAAATGTATCTAACTTTTCTTTGTGGTATAGCTAGAGCTCATTAAGGGATAAAGCCCTTATCTGTATGAAACACTGTGTGAAACTTAGATGCCTTATCTAATGTACCAACAATGTTCTATAAATGTGTGTAACCCTACTGAAGACTGTATCCTATATTAATTTGTAAATGTTACTAATGTAATGTAATCTATTAACTTGGAGCTTTTCTCCCTGGGCCTCCGCCGAAAATGGATATATATCCAGTTAGACCTTCCTGGTAAACAAATGTAAAATAAATAAATAAATTACCTATTTCCAAAACAATTATGCTCTGTATTGCATGTCTCCGTCCAGAAATCTTTTCATTACTGAAACTGTTTTAATCATACTATACAGCTTAATGGAAGATGAGAACTTCCATAAAACATATCTAATTATATGGCATGCTGCCAGACCATCAGAAACTGGGATTGGTCCTGTGTTGCAACACTTTCTGCATGTTGGTGCTGTTGAATTGTTGTTATTTTGCTGTTCCTTGTAATTCCATGTGATCATGCCCAGTATAACTGCATCTGAGATGTTGCAAATTACTAATGGAAATCATGAAATATCATCTGATCTGTATTGTCATTTGTCAATTATGTATGTTGAGAGTTATTATATGTATTATTTACATGATTATATAACACTCTCTTAACTATAACATGTTTATAGCTGATTTATAGCTGATAAAAACCCTTTTCTATGGGTACCACTGACATTTACCACTGACACTGATACAATCCACTCTGCTATAGGCCCCATGAGGAGCTCAGTGTCTCTCCAACCTAACACCACTCTAAGTATTCAGCTGCGGTACCACCTTTATCTTTTATCAAACCAGTGGATACATTGTTATAAGAAAAACGCAGTCCGGGTCTGTACTGTCTGCAAACACAAACAGCTAAAGTTAACTTTGAACCTAACACCACTCTAAGTATTCAGCTGTGGTACCACCTTTATCTTTTATCCAACCGGTGGATACATTGTTATAAGAAAAATGCAGTCTGGGTCTGTACTGTCTGCAAACACAAACAGCTAAAGTTAACTTTGAACCTAACACCACTCTAAGTATTCAGCTGTGGTACCACCTTTATCTTTTATCCAACTGGTGGATACATTGTTATAAGAAAAGTGCAGTTCGTGTCTACCTGTTTGAGCTAATATTCATTATCCCCTGGAGAGCACTCTGCTTTGGCTTGTAAGCAGCCCCCCCCCCCCCACTCACACTCATCTTCCATTTCTCTTTTATTCCCTTCAGTTAGCAAATAGTATCCATAACTGATCAAATACTGTGTGTTTATTAATTTAAATTGAGACCACAGCAGCCTACTAATACAAGGTTATCCTGTTTTTTTACCTGAGAAATGGCTAAGAAATGACTTACAGCTTCAGAGCAGTCCTTGGTCAATTCTAATTGTTTCTTAAACACAAACTTGTCTTTGCTTGATCTTGGCTCATTAGCAGCAGTACAAAAGAACTGCCTGCTCACACCCTTGTTCTCCCACTCCCCCTTCCCTGTTTATTACCTTAAGCCAATCCCAAAGTTAATAAATATTACCTGTGGCAGGCATCATTTTTAAAACTAGTACCACCCTTTGAGCACTTTATGCTTAGCCCTGCCATAAAACTTACTAAAACTGCCTGAACTGGGGCACAGCTAACTGATAGTTTGTGGAAATACAGGGTACCTACCTGAGTCTCCACATTCACTATCATATGTTCTTTTATCAGTTTACTCTGTTACCTGATTGTTTCCAGACCCCTCATAAGAGCAACTAACAGGGTCTCTTGCCTGCTTCACTCCCCACCCTGCCCCCAATTTCCTCCTGCCTCCAGTGGTCCTACCTTTATTACACATGCAAACCCCTCCCATCTTTCCAACAACCAACCACAGCACTAAACCCAACATTACCTCCTCCATCTTCCCACTACTATCACCCCTCCTCAGCTAACATTTATAAGCATACCATACCTATGCTCACTGCATGCACTCTCCTTGCATATCTTACATCCTACCAAAACTCCATCATTCCCCCACTCAACCACTACCACTATACTACTACTCACACCACCACTTATGTCTCACCCTCACTCAGCTCCCCTCCCACCAACTCAAGAACCATCCCTATGCACCCCCCACATATTCTATCAACTATATTACTCAAACAAAAAACATCCCTACAAGTTAACATAGTAACCCTCCCACCATACCTATTACCCACAGAGCACAATCATAAAGTTTCCTTAATAAACAAACACATTAAAAAAACTGAGAAAACTAATAACCTTGTGCATATCAAAACTAACCCTAAGTGGAGACATCCACCCCCAACCCTGGCCCCACTATCTCCAACCCCACTCCTCATAATCAGACTAGAAACCACAACTTCTCCCAAATTACAACCAATAGAAAGCCAAGTGACTTCCTTCTACTAAGCCTAAATATTAGAAGTATATCCAACATGGTCCATGAACTCCATGCCACCATAGACTTGTACTCCCCAGATATAGTCATCCTGACAGAAACCTGGCTAAAACCTCACATTACCAGTGAGCAAATCCTCCCTACCAGTTACAGCACACTAAGAGTAGACTGGCTAAACAAGAAAGGAGGTGGTGTAGCTATAATATTTAAACAGCATCTGAACATTCAGATCTTAAAATCAAAGGGTTCATAGGTTAGTACTAGGCTAAGTGCCCTTGTGGGGCATTTTTAAGCATAGCCAATTGCTCCATGTGAGAATCAAACACTGCACCTTGTGTTTGTAAGGTAAACACCTTAACCATTATGCCAATCAGCTCCACAAATAGGCAATGAAGAAATAATATATACCAACCTCAAAATAAACCAAAATAAAACCATTAACATAATTAGATGCTACTTCCCACCTGGCCAAAATATCCTTCCACTAGAAAACTTCTTCAGCTGGTCTACCCACCATCTCCCCCAAGAAACTATAATTTTAGGTCATTTCAATATCGACTGGCAATCCTGTTCTGGCAACCATCCAACCCATCATCTAAACCTTCATGGCCTCACCCAACTAGTCCAGTCACCAACCAGGATAAATAAAAACTCCAACAAGCACACTACCCTGGATTGGATACTAGTCAGTAAGAGCCCCCAGTCATATATAACAGGCTGCTTATCAGATAGCCTCAGTGATCATTCCCCAACATTCCTACTGAAAAAACACCTATACCAAGCTAAACCTGCCCTCTACCATCAAATACATAAAAAACTAAACTTTAACCCACTCACATTCATCTCATCCCTCGAAGAATGTAACTGGCATCCTCTAAAGTTCCTCAGTCTTGATGATGCAGTGAAGTTTTTTAATGCTACCTTCCTAAGCATCCTTAATTACCATGCCTCCATAAGATTTTCCAGAACCAAAGCACAACCCTTCCCATGGCTACAGAAAACCACTAAGTCAGAAATGAAAAACAGGGATAAAGCCTGTTGAGCACTGGCGCAAAACCAAAAACCCCTCAACTAGACAGAAATTCCTAGAACTATGCAATAGAGTCAAAAAAGCTAATAAAACAGGACAAATTCCAATACTACCAGTCTGCCCTAGACTCCTCCCAACACAACCCCAAACAATTCTGGTCCTCCATAAACTCCATCCTCCACCCAGGTAAAGTCAGTACCCCTCCTCTTAACATCCCTCACTCCTCCGAAAATATTGCTACCTCATTCAACACACACTTCACACAAACCATACAATAAATAGCTAGACAACACAACCCCCATCCCCTCCAACCAACACCTTCAACTAGTAATCTCCCCACTGTCTTCTCTTTTTCTCCTGATCCTACCTCCAACATAAAAAAAACTCTTAACTAAACTTAAGCACACCAAATTAGCAGCAGACAACTTCCCAAGTGAATACCTACAAATCACAGCTGATGCTCTAGCCTACCCAGTATCCATCTTGATTAACTGATCTCTGTCAGAAAGTTACGTTCCCACACTATGGAAAGTATCACATATAATTCTTCTCCACAAAGGTGGCCCCTCCACAGAACTAACCAATTACTGTCCCATAGCTATTCTCTCTCCAGTCTCCAAAATACTAGAGAGATGCATTCACTCTCAGGTCTCAGACTACCTCCTTACTAACAACCTCCTTTCCAATACTCAGCATGGTTTCCGACCAAACCATAGCACCACCACTGCCTTACTCTCCTTTACTAACACTATCCTTCAGCATAAAAACAATGTCTATCTCTCCTCTGCTACTTTCATAGACCTATCTAAAGCATTTGACATGGTCCCACACAAACAACTCATCTCTGTCCTCAATAACCTCTCCTTCTCTCAATCAGTCACCAACTGGTTTCAGAGTTATCTGTCTGACCACCAACAATCCATTGTATGGCAAAATGACATATCTCCCCAACTACTTGTCTCTATAGGGGTTCCCCAAGGATCCATCCTTGGACCCCAACTCTTCTCTATTTTCACCAATAATCTAGTCTCTGCCACCAACCATGGCACACTCATACAATATGCAGATGACTCAACCATCATCTGCTCAGCCCAGTCCTTACCCAAACTGCAAAAACTCACACAGGTAGCCTTTTCCTCTGTTGAAACTTGGTTATCCGATGCCCAATTAATACTCAACCCAAACAAAACTAAAATACTCATCTTCCAACCCACCAAACATACTCAAAACAACTCTCACTTTAACATCACAGCAAAAGACAACACCACTATACACCCAACAGAACACACCAAATTGCTAGGAGTGGAAATAGACAATAAACTAAAATTTGACATTCACATATCCATGGCCATAAAAAAAGTCCACAAAAAACTAGGAGCATTATACAGAACTAAGCAACTTCTCACCAAAGCAGCAAAGATTTCAGTAGCAAATTCCCACCTTATCTCCACCCTAATTTATACCTCTCCAATATATACCAACCTAAGGCAATGCGATCTAAACAAGCTAGAGACCTGCTACAAAAAAATTGCCAAATTCGCCACAGGGGGCATCCTTCCGTAGTTACCACTCTCTCACTTGCTGAACTGGGCTGGCTTGAACTCCCTCACCTCCTTCAATGGTATCAACTCACACTCGCCCACAAACTAGTAAACTATTCACTAAAAGTCCCATCCCTCCAGAATCTACTCCAACCCTATCGCACCACCAGACCACTAAGATCCAGCAACAAAAATCCCTTACAGGTCACTAAAGCCAATAACTCTGCTGGAGAAACACTATTCTCTTGTGCCATAGCCAAATTATGGAACTCCCTCCCACCCACAATTACCTCTGTACCATCATGCACCCACTTCAAAACTTTACTAAAAACACACCTAAAAACATGCTGGCTATGCCCTTGCAACTCCCCCTCTAATATCACCCACCCCATCCATCCACTACCTTTCTTTCCACCCCACTAACTACCTTCATTATAGCAAGCTCAGATGCTCATAAGCCTTACTACTTATTATACAGCAGAAACATCTTACTGTAACAATTGTTAATGCCTGTTATGTACTTCGCAGATGATAAATATTCTAGATGTCTACTGATGTACTATGTTCATCTGTAACTATGTTTGTAATTAATTGCTATGTTGATCAAATTGTTAATTGCTATGTAAATCCAATGTAACTTCTGTCTGTATATTTTAACTGTGGAGCTTTTCTCCCCAGGCCTCTGCTGAAAATGGACCTATGTCCAGTCAGACACTCCTGGTCAACAAATGTAATTAAATAAATAAAATAAATAATTTATTTACAAAAACATGTCCATTTCTGATGTGCAATACATTACAGCTGTAAGGTTCATTTGTTCTTGTGTAAACATGCTGAGTTGGGAAATACAGCAGTGTTGTTGGTTTGCATACATAAATTCTCTGTATATACACATCATATGTAATAGCTACAGTCTAGGCATTCATCCCATAGTTTATCTTTTGTTCTTGATGTTATCACAACTCAGCATTTTATTAACATGTATAATGCATTTAATTCCTCTTTGTTACAATTCAGCTTTATATTCCCATCACATCCTTTGTTAGCACATCCGTTTTTATTTATGTGCATTGTCATTGACATAAATTATCATTACATCAATATAGCAGGCTTTATTTTAGAAGTGATTTTTTGACACTTCAGTACATTTACCTACAGTATATGAGCACACTTTCTCCATTTCCCCTCACCTTTTAATAATGCACTACACCCACGATTATTTCTGCAGAATTCTCCCATTTTACCTTCCTTCTTCAGAATTCTTTTACTGTACACGCCCTTAATATTTTTGCGATGCAGAGTGTGCTCGTTTATTAGATTTGCCTATAAGCAAGCCATTTTGTTTACATTCTGTACTTGTGTATCAGGCCAGTTATAATATGTTCCATAGCTTTGTAAATTAGACTCATCAGGCCTATAATTCCTGGGATAAGTGATGGGGCCACCCCTATGAAGTGACATGACATCACTATTGCTGTGCATCAAGTCTCAGGGACAAAGCCTAGGTTAAACAGTTTAAGGGTGGCTTTGCCAGGGCTTGTTAGTACAGTTTATTAAACAGCCAGATGTATATCTGGTCCCATGAAAGAAGTATGTTTGGCCTTGGAAAGCATTTTCAATACATGTTCTTTAGTGATGATGGAGCATTTGACAGATTCAGGCATAATTGACATTTGGGTGATCATCTCTGAGTTAAAATTTGTTAATATGTTAGCACTGTCTACTGAACAGAGTAGGTGGCACCATAATGAATAAGTTTAGAGCAATGTTCTACATTATTTCTTAGTTCTCCAACCTAGCTATAGAAGGACTTGGAACTGTCCTTAACTTCAGATGCTAACCTAAATGTATAGGTTCGAAACAACAAAATGGGAAGCTGCACACCAAGTAAACTTGTAACAATGAGCCTGTGTTCAGAGGTAATCCAAGCTATGAGAAAAAAAAAAAAAAGAATAGAAAACAAAATCACGTTAATAAAACTAGTTAAGCACTTTCATCCAAACCATAGCAGACTTCATCAGAACTAGTTCTGAAAAACATCCACATCGTTATATATTATTACATCAAGGTGTAATTAACTTAATCATCCAATAAACTTTTAAGAACAATTAAGAACTAAAAACATTGCCTTAACATCATTAAAAATCATATATTATAAAAATTACTGAGTATATTTCTTAAATACAACTGAAAACCATTATAAATATGGTAAAATATAATACCTGAAGTAAACTTTAAAGGAACAATTGGGATAATACAATATATAACTTAGCAGCCTGCAACTTTAAAACACTGCTAATTGAAACAGTATAATTTAAACCAGCCCCCGGATTCATGAAGCTCGGCGCAAGGCCGGTGTAAGGCCTGCGCCGGCCGTGCGGCATATAAATGGTGTAGTAGCGCCATATGCATATTAATGAAGGTGCACCGCCACCACATCCACGTGCATAGGACACGTGCGTGAGTGCATGGGGCGTTACTAAGCTGCGCCCGGAGGCGTGTCAATGTTGGCTGGTGATGAGCAACCTAAACTGCTAAATATTATAGCCTGCCTGCAATAGTAATCGCACCTATCAGTGTCCGTGGATAATGAAACGTATGCAAAGCATGCAAGACAGTTCTCGGCCACACAAAATGGAGAACCAAACAGAAATGCACGCAACACAATATGAGTTTCCGTCCATGGAACAAATGATATTTAAAATTGTGTGTCCGTAATGTACTGTACTGTCAGAAGTTATACCCAGTGGAAGTGAAGCGCATCATGTCAGCGCGCTGCCAATACACATGTCTAGCCCCATGGGCATGGTCACCAGCAGACCCACAGTGGTAGTGATAGTACACAGCTGGGCAGTTATGGCTATATAACAACTGTAAAGGAACCTGACAGTCCAAAGTGTATACCAAACACACACAAACATATGTATATTAAAATGTGCTATACACATGAACAGGAACGTAACCGTCACATACACATAGGATGCTATATGCGGAACCGGGATATCCAAAAGCAGAACCCATGCATGCAAATGCAATATGCAACAACCCCTGTATAGCACATAACCCGCACCCATGTCCGAATGTCCACCAAATCCAGCTACCAGCCATGCGCAGCCGTACACCTACACATAGCGAGTATTCCCCATATGTAGTAGGAAGTATCATCTTAGGCAGTGTCAGGATTGCAAATATGTATCCCACGTTTGTAAACATCCCATCACAGTTACGTAAATCCAAATGCCCGCACGTTCATGTTTCGGCAAAATGTGTGTACATCCCACGTGGGATAAGTAACCTGTTGAAACCTCAGAGTTGTTTACACGCCACGGTGCCCAGTACTGTACACATCTGGACAAAACATGTATGTGTAGTCATGGTACTGTTCAGTTTCTACACAGACATGCAAAACATAACTACGCAGGATGGAACAGCTGTCCACCATGCAGGTCACCCCACTAGGGTTGCCACCTGTTCAGATGGCCAAGGTGGGACATCCCTTGTAGAAATGTGGGAATTTGCAGGATAAAACATACCCCTGGCCAGTGCAAAGGACAGAATTACAGTTGTATGCCAAGATAAAAGCTTATTCCATAGCATTTGAATAGCTTATGCTATCCCAAATAATAGTTATGTGTACCAGATACAAAATACCTGTATCATGCAACTAGTAAAGAAAATAAGAAATATATTATTGTCTTAAATTCACAGGACATTTGCCATGTCTTAGGTGTCGTCATGAGACACAACTGTCCAAAGTGGGACCTCCCCTCACAAAGAGGAACAAGTGGTAACCCTACTCCCCACTGAATTATCGACAGTATATAGTCAACTCAATCACATACCGACACCACCTCTCAACCTATTACAGCAACAAAATCTGGACAAAGCCTAAAAGGATGGGTGGACAAATAGGGACAGATGTAATTACTGCTCTCACAAACTTCGAAAGTTCACAGAATAATAGTATGTACATAAGCATGAAATGTTGTGAAGGATGTGGGGTAGACCCCAGTATTACAGAGGTCCATACATTTATACTGTAACCAACCATCACATATGTTGACTGTACTACTGCATACCTGTAGTTAATTCATAGTTAAGTCATGTGCAAAATAATAACCCTCGTAAGAATGAATACAGGAAATAGTCAAATGTGAATGGGAACACCACTCACCGTGGATTATGTATTGTAACCACCCCCACCCATATTATGTATTGCCAACATCATAAGCTGCTGACAGGTGCCCAAACACCTGTGTCTGTAAACACAGATTAAATGTTTAAAATGGACAAAACCTGTCCATGTGCTTTGTCTGACATTTGAACATGGTCAGGGCAGTTCCGTTCACCAGGCGGACAAGCCTAAACCCAGATCACCACATGAACACCCTGACAATTAAAGACCTGTATGTGTCAGGACTATAAGCCTTTGGGTTCTGAATATCCCTGCAGTGATTAAATATGCAGCTTGGGTCCAGAGCAGTAGGGAATAGGAAATGTGTAACATGTAGTACCGCATTTTTCCCAGCAGGAGAATGGATGCCTGTGACGTAAGTGAAGCAGTGAGGCATATGTTAATGTAGCTATGTACTATGGGTATGCATATAAATGAGTCAGAACACCAAGCGTATAGTGGTTACAGCATCCGATAGCGTGAATGCAGTCCCGGTTGAACTACGACTACAGCACATATAATGTGAAAGTGTAATGAATGCGTCTGTGCTGTACAGACAGTTAAATATGTAAAGGTGAACGTGTGTTTACAGTCCGTTAACCGGATTACAGATAATATACTGGTACTGTCACAAGTAATAAAGCCCACATAAGCACAAAGACTTAGTAAACATATGTAACCCACAATAAGGATATGCATGCACGCCTGCGTGTAACCCACAATAAGGAAATGCAAGTGCGCCTGTGCACGTGTGATCCGCTCACAGCATAGTAAATGAATGCTGTTTCCCCCACGTTAGTTATACATGGCTCAAACCTGTTAACCCCGTAAAGTATGAAACCGGACAAAGGCATGCAAACTACCGGTACAAATAGGGACAAACCCCAGATATGTGCCAGAACAAACATAGAATGTGGATAGAATAACGGGTGTGTCAGTAGCATGGATTCGCTGAAGGGTATGCAGTCGTAACCTAAACTGCTTGCCAGAATTCCCCACCGTAAGTCTCAAATGAAATGCCACTACATTGCCAGATAGACACAGGTTTATGTAAAACACACCGAAGATAAAGAGGCAACCAGCTGTACACTCTGCGACAATCTGTACAGTGGAAAGGTATGGTATGGGTATAGATATATGTGTATACACATAATCCACAGATGTAAACCAAAGCAAGTTATGAAATGAGGATTGTACATGTATATATGTATACACAACAGACTTATGTCCCGTAGATATGACATATGTACATAAATAGGCCACGTTATAGCTAATATGGGTAGACAAACAGACATGCACAAAAGGTGAATAAACCGCTGCATTCCAAACCATTGGCCAGAAAGTGACAGTCCAGCAAGTTCTACACTTTAAACATACAGATAGGTGTCCATTGCAGGACTCCAAAAATTGATCCATATGTAGTGTCAACCGACATTGACGCAAAATAAGTGACCTCAGCAAATACGATATAGCTGTACATGCAACGGTATCAGGTGCAAGGGTGATGACACATGTGTCGATAGAATGTATGACGTATGAACTGATATCCGGAGAGTGGGGAGTGCATATAAGTGTCTCCACACTTCAGTACCGCACACATTAAACATGTGTAATGGGTACTGTAGAGGGTTGTCAGGTATGGGAATCATGGGTATGCAGAAATGGGCCTAGGTGTTGTTTGGCAGAGATTTCGTAGGCCTGCCCCGTGGGAGTGATGTGGGTATAGCACACGCCTATATTCCCAATAATGGGGCAAACCATCCACTGGATATTGCGTAAACCATTTTGGCAATATGTAGGGCCCTATATCAGTGTCATGTAGGCAATTATCATGGATGGACATGCGTACGACCAAGATGGTACCCATAACTGGCAAACTGTCAGAATAACACAACTGCACTAAGGCATAGTACATGAAATACAAATAGGGACTATATTAGATATACCCCAGACAAAGTCAGAATGTTGTGAGAATACTGGCGTAGCCATGAATATGGATGTTATGAGTGTTACTAATCATGTAATGGAAATGACAGTCACTATTATCTAACCGCACAGTTCGTAATGCCTTGCCAGCAATTTACCAGAAAGGCACATCACTATGACAAATGTAACAAGGGCAAAGGTCAAACGTCAGGGCGTTTACCCATAATGTGCACAGGTTAGGGGTATGAAGGTAACCTGTCCAAAATACATGTACAGAACTAGTGATACTAGGTGGACAGGTGAGAAGAAAGACATCAGGACAAATGAGAAAACATGTACAAGTCATACGCATGTACTCCGACAAATGTGAATGACAATGTATGCCCTGTGAATGCCAATGTGGAAGGTTAATAGACACAAAAGTAATGTGTCCCTCAGGGTGTCATGCAGTGTCACCGTAACAATGTCCAGTCCCCCATACTCGTACATGAGCTCTGCCACTGACGGAAAGCGCAAATACCGGTGCACACATATGGTACATGATAGACCAATTAGTGTAGATAAGCAGCTGTTGGCCTGTGTGAGGAATACAACTGTCTGGGTGGGTGTGCCCTGCAATATAAATGTAATGGCATGTGGCCTGTGATGCCGCCATACAGTGTGTGTATTGGTGTCAGAAAGTTGATATTTTGTATCAGACACATACTCCGCAACTGTACAGATTTACGCAGAATGTGCAGAGTTCTGCCTCATATGTTTGGTGTGTTCCACGTAACATCAGTAACATTCTGGCACTTTCCTGATAACTGAAGTCATGAAATAATGACAAACGTGATTAAGACACCAAATCCGACAGAAAAGCCATACTAATGCAAAGCCTATTATTGTGTCAACTATCTACATTTGTAAGAGCAACATGTCAATACTGCCCCTATGTGTCCCACTATCAGATAAGGCCTTGTCCAGAAATTTGCTCAAGGAGGTGTAGTGGTATGAACAGAAACAGATACATGTGTGAGGAAACAGCAATATCGACTGCAAGATAATGCAGAAGGTATGAAATGCACTGCAGTAGGACGTTCAGTACTGTCATAGGTATGTGCTGACATGTCAAATGACACAGCAGTCTACATGAAGTACCTATAGGGCTGTCACCTTTACAAATGATGATAGTGGGACATACCCACAGCCATGCACACATCACAAATAGACATACACACATCAAAACTAGGCCATGATACATGAAGCCTCCGAGATGTCTGAGTACAGTGAGAGTACAGCAAGGATAAATGTCTGCCAAGATATACAGCAGACGCTTGTAACACCGCCCGTAACACGGACGTTGCATGGACAATGTTGGGATTTGCAACATACCCCATTGGTATGTGAAAGCTATGCAAATATGCGATACATGAAACAGTCAGCTGTCCATGCAAGAGCAGAGTTATGGGCAGAAAATAGATTATATATACATATATATATATATATATAGAGAGAGAGAGAGAGATACAGACATACATACACATGTGGCAGGGCTGGTAACGGAACCTACACATTACTACCCTATCACACTACAGCATGATGCATTTACAGAACACGCTACCGAGATTACTAAACACAGCAGACACAGGCATTCTACTAGGTGCGTGTCAACATCCGCAAAGACAAAGACGTCAGCAGGATATATCTGTGTTGCGAAGCATCTAAAAGCATAACCTAAGTCCCCAGGCGGACGGGAGCATGCACACACACACACACACACACACACACACACACACACACACACACACACACACACACATCTGGCAGGCCTGGGAATCGAACTTAAACCTAACTACCCTATCACACTACAGCATGACGCATTTACAGAATGCGCTACCAAGATTACTGAACACAGCACTCCCAGAGGCATACTTCTAGGTGGGTGACATCATCTGCAAAGGCAAAGATGCCGATAGGGAATGTATGTGTTGTGAGCATCTAAAAGCATTACTGTGTCCCCAGGCAGCTGGAAACACACACACACACACACACACACACACACACACACACACACACACACTTGGTAGGGCCGGGAGTTGAACATACACCTAACTACCTTATCACACTACAGCATTACGCATTTACAGAACGCACTACCGAGATTACTGAACACAGCACTCCCAGAGGCATACTTCTAGGTGGGTGACATCATCCGCAAAGGCAAAGGCGCCGATAGGGAATGTATGTGTTGTGAGGCATCTAAAAGCATTACTGTGTCCCCAGGCAGCTGGAAACACACACACACTTGGAAGGGCCGGGAGTTAAACATACACCTAACTACTTTAACACACTACAGCATTACGCATTTACAGGCAGCTACCGAGATTACTGAACACAGCACTCCCAGAGGCATACTTCTACATGGGTGACATCATCCGCCAAAGGCAAAGGCGCCGATAGGAATGTATGTGTTGTGAGGCATCTAAAAGCATTACTGTGTCCCCAGGCAGCTGGAAACACACACACACACACACACACACACACACACACACACACACACACACTTGGCAGTGCCGGGAGTTGAACATACACCTAACTACCTTATCACACTACAGCATTACGCATTTACGGAACACGCTACCGAGATTACTGAACACAGCACTCCCAGAGGCATACTTCTAGGTGGGTGACATCATCCGCAAAGGCAAAGACGCCGATAGGGAATGTATATGTTGTGAGGCATCTAAAAGCATTACTGTGTCCCCAGGCAGCTGGAAACACAGACACACACACACACACACACACACACACACACACACACACACACACACACACACTTGGGGCGGAGTTGAACATACACCTAACTACTTTAACACACTACAGCATTACGCATTTACAGAACGCGCTACCGAGATTACTGAACACAGCACTCCCAGAGGCATACTTCTAGGTGGGTGACATCATCCGCAAAGGCAAAGATGCCGTTAGGGAATGTTTAGAGAGTGAGCAGTCTGAAAGCATTTTACTGTCCCAAGGTAGACATACACAAACACGGCAGTGCTGTCATCAGGCCAACTAAATATCTACGGAGCACTACAACGCACTAAAATAATGGATGCGCCACAGACAGTACACCCTTTGAGAGAGCAACCAGTGTGTTCAATGTAGGCATCCATCTTGACATTGAAAATGGACATCGGTTGCCTGGATGACCACCATGGCTATACAGGATGTCAATGGCCATGCCCACACGCTAAGTATCACACGACTGTTTGGAATGTACTGTGTGTCCATCTACACAACAGCGTACTGGGCATGCTCACACACTTAGCAGTTGCAAAGGGCCAACTTGCATGCACATGGAGTCTAATCACGGAAGGGCGCAGTGTGGAATGTATTGTGTATCCATCTACACAACAGCATACTGGGCATGCTCACACAGCAGTTGCAAAGGGCCATCTTGCATGCACACGGAGTCTAATCACGGAAGGGTGCAGTGTGGAATGTACTGTGTGTCCATCTACACAACGGCGTACTGGGCATGCTCACACATTTAGCAGTTGCAAAGGGCCAACTTGCACGCTATACGAGTCTAATCACGGAAGGCGCGGTGTGGAATGTACTGTATGTCCATCTATACAACAGCATACTGGGCATGCTCACACTTAGCAGTTGCAGCACGTCTTGCATGCAGATGGAGTGTACACACAGGCACAGTACAGGCGGGCACAGTAAAACAAATATGTCCTCACGCTGGGCGGTCACACATGCAGTGACCTGTAAAACACACACAGCTGCCATCACAGCTATCACAGGTGCAGATCACACATGTACACACTGCAGTGTACACTGTAGCTGTCAAGTCAGCACCATGTCATCGGTGCAGCACTACACAGCCTTACGGTCACACAACACCATGTGACACATGACCACTGGGCTGTACAACCTGGCGGTGTACACCAGCTGTGCAGAGTACACATGTACCAACAGGGATCCAACAGGTGTTATGCATTGCAATGATACCAGTATACATGAACAGGTCGGCTCAATACATACCACGGCCCTCAGCAACCTGATGTTTCGTCCCAAAGAAACAGTTGGATAATTTTCATGGATTTTGGGACATATGACAAAACCCCAATACCCCCCCCCCCCCCCCCCCCCCCCCCCCCCCCCCCCCCCCCCCCCCGGGGGGGGGGGGGGGGGGGGGGGGGGGGGGGGGGGGGGGAGGGGGAACAAAAACAAAAACAGGGCCCCCGGGGGGGGAATGGGAAAGGGATTTTGTTTTGTTTTCCCCCTTAAAAACGGTGGGTGAAAACCACCTGTTCCTTTTGAAATGTTAAATTTTGTTGGCCCGGGGTTGGGCTCAAACCCCCGTTTGTGTTTTAAC